>NW_024729811.1:295000-297500 GCF_018991925.1 Homarus americanus | reverse complement strand
ATGAAGGAAGGAGAAAATTGGCGACAGAAACAAAAGTAAGCAAAGGTGAACAGCTGCCCCAAGGTGAGTGTCCGAACCCCTTTCTGATTTTACTTTGATCATTTTAGCCTAAGGTAAATGGTAGAATCCAACGTCTTTCAATCACAAGAAATAAATATTGAACTATTATCATAACAGCACCATTATACCAACAGATTTCCACACTCAGATTTCAAATGGTAAATAGTTGCGTTTAAAATCTGAGTATTAAATGATAAATAGGACAGCTACCTCACCCCCCTCCACAATATAACCCCCCTATCTATCTAAAGCCTCTCAATCCCATTACACCTCCCCTCCCTACAGTACACCCCTACTATACCTTCCTTACCACCACTCTACACCTCCCTACCACCCCTCCCTACTAACCCTCTACACCTCCCTACTACCCCTTCACACCTCTCTACGCACCCCTACACCCCTGATACACAGCTGCGCGTCACAATTTCCCTGACGAAATAACACAGCGGGGTGGAGGGAGGAAGAACGTATTTCATAAGGTGAGGTAATTATATTCTCGACGGGCGTGGGTGGTGGTGGCGTCACCCATCCGAAACACCGTGGTGGATCACTGCCTCATCTAACTGCTTCCTCATCCACGTGTTTCCTCTCATCCATCTCGTTCTTTATCCACCTTTCACGCGCTACATAGCATTGTCCTATGGATCACTACTTTATCCACATGTTTCTTCATCCACTTTCCACACGCCACATACGTACATACCTTATGAATTTTAAAATGATGCATCATATGCTTTCCGTCCACTACCACACACTCCACACAATCCTGGTGGATCAACCACTCCACCACCAGCGTCCGCGTTATGTAAACAAGTGTGGTGAGTCTCACTAACCCCTCTACGCACGGTATGAGAGGCAGGGGGGTAGGAGGGGAGAGGGGGGGGCAATACTCCCAAGCGATATAAGGACCCAACGTGCCGAATGAGTATTTAAATGAGCCTCTGGGAAATAAACCAACACCAAGTCATACAAAATGGCCGATACAGCGGCCATCTTGCATGGGTAATCGATAAAATTTCGATTTTATGCACAATTAGGTATTGTAATTAACATCTACGTCAGATTTCATTCGCATCGAAACGGCGCTTCTGGCAATACTGTCACGGTGTATATTTTCAAAATGGCCGTCACAGCGGATGAAGTGTTCACCGTTTTTGTGTTTTTAAGGGGGCGATTTTTGGGGTAAGGGTAAAACAATTTTTTAGGGAGTGGAGGCCGATTTTTTTTCCGTGGGGTAAAATGTACTTTTTAAGGGCGCCAATGTTTTTTTTTTAATATTTGGGGGAAGTGAACAACACGTTTTTGAAGGGCCATAACAGTAGAGTGGGTGGCCGCTAATGTCTAGTTTCTTACCCATGGAAGCGATCACTCTGTAATAACAATAAAACTGATGAATATGTGAGGTATACGACCACCACCACCACCACAGAACCACTACTAAAATTTCACGACTCATACGTGATTGACTGACGAACAGTTGGTAATAACGCGCTTTTGTTTAATTTTATGGTCAAATTTCAGCTTGTTTAGTAAAGTGGCCACAGTACAGTTGTGTCTTGCTGCTGCTATGCTACAACACTACTGTTATCAAAGATTTCATCACTAATAAACGATTGTCTGACAAACATCTACGAATAACAAGTTAGGTTATTTTACCGTCAGATTTTGTTTAAGTGGACAGAGGAACAATGTCCCTGAGTGCTCCTGTGTGATGACAGGTGAGGCAGGCAGACACACGACCCCGGGGCGGAGCTGTGAGAGACAACAACAGGAGGTGGTGGAGGTGAGGGGCATCTCCAGCAGTCATCTCCCCGACGACACCCACATCAGCTGGTCCTTGAGCGCCTCGTTACCGTGCCATGGAGCTCCTCTCCCGACCATCACCCTGGCATCCCCCTCTCACTCCACCGTCCCCACTCCAGCCTCCAGTGTCAATCAGTGTCAGTCCCAGGCGCCCTCCACGTCCGCCGGGACTCGTCCTCAACCCGGACCCAAGATGGATACATACTCCTCCAGGTGCCCTTCAACTCTCACATTCACTCCCCTCCTGCTCCTCCACCTCTGTCGCAGCCGTCACCTGTCTCCCCAACACTCCCACCAACTAACAACGGGCCTCACCCTTATCTCCGTCCCATCACGCCGTCGCTACCACCACTCGGCCTTACCCAACCCATAAATCCGCACCATTACAACCTGCTTCACCACCCATACTCACCTGCACCTCCTCAACACACTACCTCATTCTACCACACATCTTTAAAACAATTTTCAGTTAACATCTCCTTAAGTTCCTCTTCACTATCACCTGAGCCCAATGATCATCTAATATCCACCAACCTAACCTAAACATTCTTCTCCCAGGTGCTTGATCCTCCCCATCCATTCATTCCCTCCGCAGCAACTTGGCATCACCCACCCACCTACCCACCTGACGTTATAT